>NC_056730.1:851556426-851561426 GCF_019279795.1 Protopterus annectens
CAAGGTTTTAATAATCATGGGAATTATGTGAGAAGGTTCAATGGTCAGCAAGGTTTTAATAATCAGCAAAGATTTGTCACTAACACCACTTTCAACCAAGGTTTCAACAGAAACCCACCTCAATTTCACCCTCCCCCTGAGCAGCAAAGTGAACCAACAGTCAGACCTGTTCAAAGATTCGTAGCTCCAGCTAATAACAGGTTTGAAGCACCTCGCACCTCTCCTCCCCCAAGGTTTCAGCAGGTAGAAGTTGCAGATGACTTTGCAAATGAATTACAACAGCCTTTTTTATTACCACACCAAATGAATGGCCAGCAAGCAGACTTAACACCTCAGCTGGCACCGAGAGGGAGAGGTTTTTCGAGAGGGAGGGGGAGAGGGAACACTGGACAGAACCGGTTCCCATACAGAGGCAGAGGCATGATCACCAGGAGCATAGCGAGAGCATATTACCAATAGATGGACATAACATACAAACTGGTGCGGTGTTTAATCTCACAAACAGACACTTCTCCAATGAGCATTTTCAGCTACTTAATAAAGGTTTCTCTTATACCAGCACAAAGGGCAAATGTTACAGATGTATTGCTGGACTTAAGATTGTTCACTAGAAAACTGAATTTAAAGTGCTTATACTCAGACCAAAATATTAATAATGGTTCTCCTAGTTTACAAACTACTGACTCCACTGTCCTTCCCTCTAGTCACACTTCTGTTGACAGTGAAGGTGATTCTTTTAGTGGAGTATTGCTCAAAAGAGGTAGTGTGTATAACCCTGCTTTAAACAGCACACTACATACTTTCCTTAAAGTTTGTGAAATGGACATCAGAAATCTGCTTAAACAACCTGCTAAAAATAAATGGTTCAACCTTTCTAAAAAAGAACAAGAGGCTCTGTACATGCTGAGTAATGATAGGTCACTGAGAATTATGAAAGCAGACAAAGGCACGGGAATAGTGCTTATGGAACAAGAAGTATATACTAATCGTATAGAAAGCATGTTACTTAACAATGAGTTCTACAAAGAAGTTACTTTGAAAGAAGTTAATAAGCATTTTCAAAAAATTGATAACATGCTTAAAGTCCTTGAACGCACGCAACAAATCTCATTAGAAGAACTAGTTTTTTTACAAGTACACAACCCGAACTTAGGTAAAATGTTTGGAATACCTAAGATTCACAAAGATCAGAAAAACCCTCCATTCAGACTGATTATTTCCAATAAACGCACGAAAACAGAAAAGATTTCAGAATTTCTTGACAGTATTTTCAACCCCTTAGTACAAGCTACAAGATTTTATATACAAGATTCTTGGGATTTTCTTAATGCTTTATTTGCATCAGGAATTGATTTTAAAAAATGTATACTGGTGTCTTTGGACATAGTTGCATTATACACGAACATCCCACATCATGAAGGGTTGGATGCAATCAACCTATTTCTTACTAAATATGCAAGTTATAGTACTGAAAAAGTGGAGACACTGATTTCCCTCACTACTGCTGTCCTCACTAATAATTTCTTTCACTTTAATAAGAAAACGTACAGACAGATTAAAGGGGTAGCAATGGGATCAAAAATGGCCCCAGCATTTGCTAATCTTGTCCTTAGCACATGGGAATTAGAAACTTTAACTCAACTACCTAGTTTTGACAAAGTTCATTTGTATAAACGTTATATTGATGATATTTTTTGTATGGAGTGGCAGCTCTGCAGAACTGAATGACTTTATTACTAATATGTCCAACAGCATCCCTTATCTTGACTTCGTAGTGTCCGGTCAAGGGACACATATTCACTTTCTGGATACTAGCATCACAATCAACGGTCAGAATGGGTCGCTCTCTTCTAATATCTACAGAAAAGACACTTACAGAAATAACTTGCTGGATTTCCATAGCCAGCATCCATTCTTTATGAAAAAGAACGTCCTCAAAGACAGTTTATCAGATTGTCACGGATTGTCAGTGAAGAGAGCACATTCCACAAAGAAAGCAATTTTCTGTGTAAGTTGTTCGCAGATAGAAATTATCCTGAACAACTTATTTATGACGTGTTCACTGAGGTAGCTTCACAAAGGCAGAGTAAGCACCGTCCCATTTTACACTATGGTTTTCAGGCTAAAACCAATCTAAATGAGACATCAACTGATAGATGTTGTAGTTTTCCAGTTCCGATCAGTAGAGACATGCACTCGATTAAACAAGTGCTGCAAAATAACTGGAACATTATTGAAACACAGAGGGATCTAGCCTGTGCTGTTGGGCACAGCCCAAATTTCACATATAAAAGATCTAGAACTTTGAAAATGTCATTTGAAAGATCTGAACAATTTATTGTTAGCATGAATACACAGAGCCTGACAGATACAGTACAAAATGGCATGTTTCACTGTAATGGATGCGTAGTTTGTCCACACATTTTAACAGGAACTTGCTATACATTCCAACATTGTGGCATAAGAATTGTGTTTAAACATCATTTCGATTGCCACACGAAATTTGTGGTATACGCAGGTATCTGTAATACCTGCAGCTCTTTTTATGTTGGCAAAACGATCAGACGGCTTTCCGACCGGATTAAAGAACATTTAAGTGCTATCAGACAGCAAGACAGTAGTAATGCGCTAGGGAAGCATAGCATTGCTTGTGTTAACTTTACAGGTTTTAAGTTTATTATTTTGGAACACATACAGCAATTTTTCGGTGATTGTGATACATTTCTAGAGCTCAAGGAACTCAGCTGGCAACTATTACTTGACGCTGAAAATGGACTTGGTCTGAATGAGAGCATTAATGTTAAATGTGCACTGCGATGGCTTTCATGAATGAAATATGCACGTGATTTTTATGTTTGTGTTTTTTCCATTGCACTGTGTTTAATTTTTATTTTTTATTTTTTAAAAAAAACTATACTTCCCTCATTACATATTATACGGACTACAACTATAGCTCATTTGTTCAATTTGGAGCTGCTTCTTAGTTATTGGTTGTTCAAGCAATGTTGTGATTAGTTCACTCTACACTACAAATTATTTTTGAGAGTTATTTTGTGCATGCTTTTTTACCCTATTGATGCTTTGTATTAACAGAAAAAGGCAATATGTACATTGGCTGATTGTTTAGAATTTGTTCTTAGTTACTGGTTGTTAAAGCAACGTAGTGACTGGTTTATTCGACACTACAAATTACTTTTCATTGGTTGTTTCATGCATCTTTTTATACTACTAATGCTTTACAGTTACAAAAAAATGTAGTATGTACATTGGCTGTTTCTTTTAATTAAGGTTTTCTATTGGTCTGTTTCTTAGTTTTTTTCACCAAGCTGTTTTAATTACTTTATGATGTAGAAGTGCACCCTATTTAAACTGTTTCTGAGTTTTATTTGTTAGATCTGAAGAAGTCCTTACACACATTAAAGGATGAAAGCACTAATCAACAGTTTGGCTTCAGTGTGAATCCTTTCAGTTAGTTTTGTTTTTTTATTTCTGTTTGTTTCTTTCGTATAGAAGTTTAGAGTTTAATGTACTAGAATACTTCTTTTTTAGTCAGTTTTCAGTTATATTTGTTATTGGCTGACAAGTAACATGGAGGACACACCTGCAGTCGAACCTGGCTCAAGTAGCCAAACTTCGAGCAACGTACCGGTGCACGCTACGGACTATGATTTACTTATGGAAGAATTTAATAACACGATGAGCGGAGCGCAGAGTTTATTTTTCAGATGCAACAATATTCAAAGGGATGCTAGGGGTTTCAGCCCTAGCTTATTCAGTGGTAGAAGTAATGATGATTCGTAAAATGCACCCAGGACTGACCAGGACCCACAGAGTAATACTGACACTGAAGAGATTGACATACAGACGCCACAACAGCCGCAGATACATACTTCGGCGAATGTCATGTCTTTTTTAAACATCACCAATAATAATCCATTTCTAAATATTGGTTTGGATGGATTGCAAAACGCAAATGAGGATATTGGTCTACCTAATCACGGTCACAATGGGCACTGCAAGTCCCTTATCCATGAGTTGGAGCGCAAAATTATGTTATTCAAGAACATTGAATATGACAACCATTTTTTGTCATCCTGTATCCACTTCAATATTATCCCACAAGGACTACGGTTCTATAAGTTCCCAAATGGTATCGCGAGACAATGCGCTATTTATGCTGAATTAATTAAACTGTACCATGATACTGGCATGGCTGGATTAAAACTTCTAATCACGCACAATATTGGCAGACTGGATACTGTTAAAGAAATTGAGGCTCTGCACAGATCTGTGTTGTCACATCATGACTTTGACTACTTTAGGCATCTGTACGATGGCATTTCGCCCAGACTTACTAGACATGTGGCCACACTGACACACAGAAAGAGGCAAAAACTGAATAGGGACCTGCAGCAGTACAAGGATCAAACTGCTTATAGACTTAATCATGAGAATTATGTGAGAAGGTTCAATGGTCAGCAAGGTTTTAATAATCATGGGAATTATGTGAGAAGGTTCAATGGTCAGCAAGGTTTTAATAATCAGCAAAGATTTGTCACTAACACCACTTTCAACCAAGGTTTCAACAGAAACCCACCTCAATTTCACCCTCCCCCCGAGCAGCAAAGTGAAACAACAGTCAGACCTGTTCAAAGATTCGTAGCTCCAGCTAATAACAGGTTTGAAGCACCTCGCACCCCTCCTCCTCCCCCATGGTTTCAGCAGGTAGAAGTTGCAGATGACTTTGCAAATGAATTACAACAGCCTTTTTTATTACCACACCAAATGAATGGCCAGCAAGCAGACTTAACACCTCAGCTGGCACCGAGAGGGAGAGGTTTTTCAAGAGGGAGGGGGAGAGGGAACACTGGACAGAACCGGTTCCCATACAGAGGCAGAGGCATGATCACCAGGAGCATAGCGAGAGCATATTACCAATAGATGGACATAACATACAAACTGGTGCGGTGTTTAATCTCACAAACAGACACTTCTCCAAT